>NC_081402.1:2601927-2635320 GCF_030684315.1 Stegostoma tigrinum
GTGTGTGCCCTTTTCACTCTCTCTCTGTGCCCTTTTCTCTCTCTTTCTCTCTCTCTCTGTGCCCTTTTCTCTCCCTCTCTCTCTCTGTGCCCTCTTCTCTCTCACTATCTGTGCCCTTCTCTCTCTCTCTGTGCCCTTTTTTCTCTCTCCCTCTCTCTCTCTGCCCTTTTCTCTCTCTCTCTGCCCTTTTCTCTCTCTCTGTGCCCTTTTCTCTCTCTCTCTCTCTCTCTGCCCTTTTCTCTCTCTCTCCCTGTGCCCTTCTCTCTCTCTCTGTGCCCTTTTTTCTCTCTCCCTCTGTCTCTCTGCCCTTTACTCTCTCTCTCTCTCTGTGTGCCCTTTTCTCTCTCTCTCTCTGCCCTTTCTCTCTCTCTCTGCCCTTTTCTCTCTCTCTCTGTGCCCTTTTCTCTCTCTCTCTCTCTGTGACCTTCTCTCTCTCTCTGTGTGCCCTTTTCTCTCTCTCTCTCTGTGCCCTTCTCTCTCTCTCTGTGCCCTTTTTTCTCTCTCCCTCTCTGCCCTTTTCTCTTTCTCCCTCTCTCTGTGCCCTTTTCTCTCTCTCTCTCCCTGTGCCCTTCTCTCTCTCTCTCTGCCCTTTTCTCTCTCTCTCTCTCTCTGCCCTTTTCTCTCTCTCCCTGTGCCCTTCTCTCTCTCTCTCTGCCCTTTTCTCTCTCTCTCTCTCTGCCCTTTTCTCTCTCTCCCTGTGCCCTTCTCTCTCTCTCTGTGCCCTTTTCTCTCTCTCTGTGTGTGCCCTTTTCTCTCTCTCTCTCTGTGTGCCCTTTTCTCTCTCTCTCTCTCTGTGCCCTTTTCTCTCTCTCTCTGTGCCCTTTTTTCTCTCTCTCTCTGTGCCCTTTTTTCTCACTCTCTCTCTGTGCCCTTTTCTCTCTCTCTCTGTGCCCTTCTCTCTCTCTGTGCCCTTTTCTCTCCCTCTCTCTCTCTCTGCCCTTTTCTCTCTCTCTCTCTGCCCTTTTCTCTCTCTCTCTGTGCCCTTTTCTCTCTCTCTCTCTCTGTGCCCTTTTCTCTGTCTCTCTCTCTGTGCCCTTTTCTCTCTCTCTCTCTGTGCCCTTTCTCTCTCTCTCTGTGCCCCTTTTTCTCTCTCTCTCTCTGTGCCCTTTTCTCTCTCTCTCTCTGTGCCCTTTTTTTCTTTCCTTCCCCCCATCACATCTTTCTGAGTGGAGGGAGGAGGGCGTTGCTGTTGAAGCAGTTGACCACTCACTATGGAATCAGCAAGTCTGGAGAATTCCTGGGTGTGGCCTCATTTCCTCCCTTTCCCTTTATCTTCCACACTCCTTCCTGCTTCAGTTTTTCCCTCCCTCGTCTCTCCTCCCAATCTCCCAGCGACCTCTCTGTTCCCTCCCTTACCATCTCTGTCTCTCTCTCTCTCTCTCTCTCTCTTTCTCTCTCTGTGTCACCCCTGTCATACTTGCTCTCTCCCCCCCCCTCCCTCCCTCCCCCCAATCTCCCCCCCGCCCCGCCTCTCTCCCCCCTCTCCCCCCCGCCTCTCCCCCCTGCCTCCCCCCCTCTCTCCCTCCCTCCCCCCTCTCCCCCTCTCTCCCCCCCGCCCCGCCTCTCTCCCCCCCTCTCCCTCCCCTCTCCCTCCCCCCCTCTCCCTCCCCCCCCTCCCTCCCCCCTCGCCCTCATCTCCCCCCCTCTCCCTCCCCCTTCTCCCTCCCCCTCTCCCTCCCCCCTCTCCCTCCCCGCCTCTCTCTCCCCCCCTCGCCCTCCTGTCTCCCCCCCTCCCTCCCCCCGTCGCCCTCCTCCCTCCCCCCGTCGCCCTCTCCCCCCGTCGCCCTCTCCCCCCCGTCGCTCTCTCCCCCCCCATCTCTCTCCCCCCCTCTCTCCCCCCCCTCTCTCTCCCCCCCCTCTCCCCCCCTCTCTCTCCCCCCCCTCTCTCCCCCCCTCTCTCTCCCCCCCCTCTCTCTCCCCCCCCTCTCTCTCCCCCCTTCTCTCTCCCCCTCTCTCTCTCCACCTCTCTCTCCCCCCCGTCTCTCTCCCCCCCAACTCTTTCCCCCTGCCCCGGTCTCTTCTTAGTCTCTCTGCAAGTCCACGTCTCTCTCTCTCTCCCCTGTCTCTCTCTCTCTGTTCTCCTCTCTCTCTGTCTGTTCTGTGTCCCCTCTCGCTCTCTGAGGATGGGCCATCAGTTTCTTACAGTCCATGATAATTCCACAATCAGGGAGTGGGGAGAATGTGGGACTTGTTCCCACAGGGAGAGATGGGGAGAATGTGGGGGACTTGCTCCCGTGGGGTGCGGTGGAATGTGGGGTCTCGGTCCCACAGGGTGAGGGGAGAATGGGGGGGGTTGTGCTCCCACGGGGTGAGGGGAGAATGGGGGCTCATTCCTGCGGGGAGAGGAGAGAATGGGGGGGTTCTTGCTCCCACGGGGAGAGGGGAGAATGTGGGGGTCTTGCTCCCACGGGGTGAGGGGAGAATGGCGGGGGGGCTCACTCCCGTGGGGTGTGGTAAGAATGTGGGGGACTCTCTCCCATGGGGTTTGGGGAGAATGGGGTGCTCGTTTCTGTGGGGAGAATGGGGGTTTCAGTTGAGCGGAATCATGGTGATTGGTTTCCATTCTGTCCTGGACAGAGTCTCGTGTCATACTGACTGTGGGTCTGTGTGACTGTGCGGTGATGAGGGGGTTAAGGCAGAGGGTGAAAACCTTCTCTGTTTATCTCTGTCTCTCACTCTCCCTCTCTCCAGGAACTTCCCCAACCACAGTGACACAACAGATCCTTAACCGATAGTTTGCGCTGTTGTGGTCTGCCCCATTTCCCCTCTAGCTCTGGGCAGTCAGAAATATCGGATGGTGGGGTAGCTGCTGTCTGTCACAATAGAACTTGGCACAGTCCCCTGGGGATTGGGGGGTTTGTGTGTGCCTCTGGTGCTTGCCCATGAGGCAGATGCTGGAAGATCTCACAGCTGGGAGACCAACAGATAGATCAGTTAGCTGGCAGGTGGCCTGGTACCATTTATCGCTGTCTTTTATCGTTGGGTGAAACTTGCAGGTGGAAGACCAGAAATAGGCCATTCGGCCCATTGGAGGAACAGACTCATTCAATGGCTGAACTGATCGTCCTCAACTCCACTTTCCTGCCTATTCCCCATAACCCCTTGATTCCCCTCCAATTTTCTGATTAAAAATATCTCTATCACAGTTTTGAATATACTGAATGTCCCAGCCCCGACAGCCTTCTACAGTAAAGAATTCCACAGACTCACTCCCCGCAGAGGGAAGAAATTCCTACCCATCTCAGTCTCCAATGGGTGGCCCCATACTCTGAGATGATGCCCCTCTGGTCCTAGACTCTACCACACAATGGGAAACAACGTCTCTGCTTCTCCCCTGTCAAGCCCCCCTAAGAACTTTGCAGTGTCCTTAGACACGGGTGAGGTCCCAGAGGACTGGAGACTTGCTAATGTTGTCCACTTGTTTAAGAAGCACAGCAAGGATAATCCAGGTAATTATCGACCGGTGAGTCTGACGTCAGTGGTATGGAAGCTACTGGAGAAGATACTGAGGGATAGGATCTATTCCCATTTGGAAGAAAATGGGCTTATCAGTGATAGGCAACATGGTTTTGTGCAGGGAAGGTCATGTCTTACCAACTTGATAGAATTCTTTGAGGACGTGACAAAGTTGATTGATGAGGGAAAGGCTGTAGATGTCATATACTTGGACTTCAGTAAGGCGTTTGATAAGGTTCCCCATGGCAGGCTGATGGAGAAACTGAAGTCACATGGGGTCCAGGGTGTGCTAGCTATATGGATAAAAAACTGGCTGGGCAACAGGAGACAGAGGGTAGTAGTAGAAGGGAGTTTCTCAATTGGAGACCTGTAACCAGTGGTATTCCACAGGGATCTGTGCTGGGACCACTGTTGTTTGTGATATATGTAAATGATCTGGAGGAAGGTGTAGGTGGTCTGATCAGCAAGTTTGCAGATGACACTCAGATTGGTGGAGTAGCTAATAGTAAAGGAGACTGTCAGAAATTACAGCAGAATATAGATAGACTGGAGAGTTGAGCAGAGAAATGGCAGATGGAGTTCAATCCGGGCAAATGCAAGGTGATGCATTTTGGAAGATCAAATTTAAGAGGGAACTATACAGTAAATGGAAAAGTCCTAGGGAAAATTGATGAACAGAGAGATCTGGGTGTTGAGGTCCATTGTTCCTTGAAGGTGACAACGCAGGTCAATAGAGTGGTCAAGAAGGCATACGGCATGCTTTCCTTCATTGGGCGGGGTATTGAGTACAAGAGTTGCCAGGTCATGTTGCAGTTGTAAAGGACTTTGGTTCAGCCACATTTGGAGTACTGTGTACAGTTCTGGTCGCCACATTACCAAAAGGATGTGGATGCTTTGGAGAGGGTGCAGTGGAGGTTCACCAGGATGTTGCCTTGTATGGAGGGTGCTAGCTATGAAGAGAGGTTGACTAGATTAGGATTATTTTCATTAGAAAGACAGAGATTGAGGAGGGACCTGATTGAGGTCTACAAAATCATGAGGGTATAGACAGGGTGAACAGCAAAATGCTTTTTTCCCCCCAGAGTGGAGGACTCAATTACTAGGGGTCATGAGTTCAAAGTGAGAGGAGGAAAGTTTAAGGGAGATATGCGTGGAAAATTCTTTACACAGAGGGTGGTGGGTGCCTGGAACGCGTTGCCAGCAGAGGTGGTAGACGCAGACACGTTAGCGTCTAAGATATATTTGGACAGGTACATGGATGGGCAGGGAGCAAATGGACACAGACCGTTAGAAAATAGATGACAGGTTAGACAGAGGATCTTGATTGGCGCAGGCTTGGAGGGCCGAAGGGCCTTTTCCTGTGCTGTAGGTAGGATGGGGAAGGAAACTGCAAGGAATGGGCACATTAGAAATGTGGAGCTTATTCAAGGAAAAGCTCCTGTGTGTCCTAGATAAGGATGTACCTGTCAGGCAGGGAGGAAGTCGTAGAGCGCGGCAGCCGTGGTTTATGAAGGAAGTGGAGTCTGCATCTACCACCTCCGCTGGCAACACGTTCCAGGCACCCACAACCCTCTGTGTAAAGAATTTTCCACGCATATCTCCCTTAAACTTTCCTCCTCTCACTTTGAACTCATGACCCCTAGTAATTGAGTCCTCCACTCTGGGGGGAAAAAAGCGTTTTGCTGTTCACCCTGTCTATACCCTCATGATTTTGTAGTCCTCAATCAGGTCAAGAGGAAGGAGAAGGCTTATGTTAGGATGAGATGTGAAGGCTCAGTTAGGGCGCTTGAGGGCTACAAGGTACCCAGGAAAGATCTAAAGAGAGAGCTCAGAAGAACCAGGAGGAGACATGAGAAGTTGTTGGCGGATAGGATCAGGGTAAACCCTAAGGCTTTCTATAGGTATTTAAGGAATAAAAGAATGACAAGAGTAAGATTAGGGACAATCAAGGATGGTCGTGCGAAGTTGTGTGTGGAGTCAGAGGAGATAGGGGAAGCACAAAATGAATATTTTTCGACAGTATTCACTCTAGAAAATCACAACGTTGTCAAGGAGCATACTGAGATACAGGCTATTAGACTAGGTGGGATTGAGGTTCACAAGGAAGAGGTATTAGAAATCCGACAGAGTGTGAAGATAGATAAGTGCCCTGGGCCGGATGGGATTTATCCTCGGATCCTCTGGGAAGCCAGGGAGGAGATTGCCGAGCCTTTGGCATTGATCTTTAACTCGTCATTGTCTCCAGGAATAGTGCCAGACGACTGGAGGATAGCAAATGTGGTTCCCCTGTTCAAGAAGGGGAGTAGAGACAACCCTGGTAATTATAGACCAGTGAGCCTTACCTCAGTTGTTGGTAAAGTGTTGGAAAAGGTTATAAGGGATAGGATTTATAATCATCTAGAAAAGAATAAATTGATTAGGGATAGTCAGCACGGTTTTGTGAAGGGAAGGTCGTGCCTCACAAACCTTATTGAGTTCCTTGAGAAGGTGACCAAACAGGTAGATGAGAGTAATCCGGTTGATGTGGTGTATATGGATTTCAGCAAGGCGTTCGATAAGGTTCCCCACAATAGGCTATTGTACAAAATGCGGAGGAATGGGATTGTGGGAGATATAGCAGTTTGGATCAGAAGTTGGCTTGCTGAAAGAAGACAGAGGGTGGTAGTTGATGGGAAATGTTCATCCTGGAGAGCAGTTACTAGTGGTGTACCGCAAGGGTCGGTGTTGGGTCCACTTGGTAGTGTAGATGAGCAGAGAGATCTCGGTGTCCATGTACACAGATCCTTGAAAGTTGCCACCCAGGTTGACAGGGCTGTTAAGAAGGCACACAGTGTTTTAGCTTTTATTAATAGAGGGATCGTGTTCCGGACCAAGAGGTTGTGGTGAAGCTGTACAAAACTCTGGTGCGGCCGCACTTGGAGTATTGCGTACAGTTCTGGTCACCGCATTATAAGAAGGATGTGGAAGCTTTGGAAAGGGTGCAGAGGAGATTTACTAGGATGTTGCCTGGTATGGAGGGAAGGTCTTACGAGGAAAGGCTCAGGAACTTGAGGCTGTTTTCGTTAGGATGGTGACGGCAAGCACGAGGGGGCAGGGCTTTAAATTGAGGGGTGAAAGATATAGGACAGATGTCAGAGGTAGTTTCTTTACTCAGAGAGTAGTAAGGGAATGGAACGCTTTGCCTGCAACGGTAGTAGATTCGCCAACTTTAGGTACATTTAAGTCGTCATTGGATAAGCATATGGGCGTACATGGAATAGTGTAGGTTAGATGGGCTTCAGATCGGTATGACAGGTCGGCACAACATTGAGGGCCGAAGGGCCTGTACTGTGCTGTTATGTTCTATGTTCTATGTAAAGCCCCTTCTACACTGTCCCCCATCAAACCCCCTCAGTTCAGTGTGAGAACGGGGTTAGATAAGTGGCAGGGGGTGTTTGGTCTGATCAGTTATTGCCTTGGAGAGGGAGCAGGGTGGAGTCTGTGTGTCGGGGCTGTGGTCTGAGTAGCCGGGGGTTTGGTGTAGTTCAAGCAAGCTTGGGGGCTGAATGGCCTCTTTTTTATCACTGCCTTCACTCCCACTGAGCCTGGGTCTGTCCCACCAAATCGAGAGGGAGCAATCAGGGAAATGTCCTGTATTACCCCCCGTGGCCCTCCCCCATTGGAGTCCACAATAATCCAGGGGCATGGCTCTGATCTCTGACCCAGCCATCAAAGGCTGCCCTCTTCCCACCCCCAATTCCATCCCCCCCACCTCCCCCACGCACCCCCCTCCCCATCCCGGCTCATCAGCTACCACCCTGGGTATGACCTATGCCCCTCATGGTGGGGAACTTCAGGCTTTACCCATTCTGGGGTTCCATGTGACTCCAGACCACACACCACAGCCTCTCGGTCTTTGAGACAATCCCCCCCCCCCTCCCACCAAAAGGGCTGGAGCCTGGCACTCTGAGATTCCTGTGGGCAGTAGGGAATGGAGGGTGATAAGAGGGATGGTGGTGTGGATATCAGCCATGGTTAGGCGGAATGGCAGAGGGACCACGTGGCATTGTTCCATTGGAGCAGCTGATTTATTTGGTTTGGGAACATTTGGTTTCAGGCACCGCCTCACAGTTTCTCCGTGTGGGAACAGGCCCACAGAGGCATCTCCGATAATCCTCTGTTTCCTGCCTCGTCCTGGGATCTCCGGCAATACCGCCCTTGTTGCTGGTTATCTCTCTCTCTCTCTCGCTGCCTGTCCCCCTCCCTTTCTCTTTCTGCCTCTCTCCCTCCCTTTCTCTCTCTGCCTGTCCCTCTCCCTTTCTCCCTCTGCCTGTCCCCCTCCCACTCTGTCTCTGTCTGTCACCTCCCTCTCTCTCTGTCTCTGTCCTTTCCCTCTCCCCCTCTCTCGCTGACCTGTTCCCCCTCCTCCTCTCCCTCTCTCTCCCTCCCTCTCTCTCCCCCCTCCTTCTCTCTCCCCCCTCCCTCTCTCCCCCCTCCCTCTCTCTCCCCCCTCCCTCTCTCCCCCCTCCCTCTCTCCCCCCTCCCTCTCTCCCCCGTCCCTCTCTCCCCCCTCCCCCTCTACCACCCCTCCCCCTCTACCCCCCTCCCCCTCTACCCCCCCTCCCCCCTACCCCCCTCCCGCTCTCACCCCCTCCCTCTCTCTCACCCCCTCCCTCTCTCTCTCCCCCCCCTCCCTCTCTCTCTCCCCCCCCTCCCTCTCTCTCTCCAACTGTCCCCCCTCACCCTTGTTCCCTCTTTCCCTTCAGGATGATTGGCCTTCCCCTTATTGTTGCCCAGCCAATGACCACACCACTTCGTCCTCCCGTCACTTCACCTGACTCAGCCCCAATATCAGCTTGACTGTGGAAGCCCTCGTCACCTCAGAGAGCCGACCATTTGGACCCCCACACTCTTGGCTGCGCTCCCAAATACCATCCTCTGCAAACTCTGGCTCATCCCAAATTCTGACCCCATCCACACTCCCAACAGTGTCCCTCGTCACTCCAAGACCCATTCACCCATCAACCCCACCGCGCCCCCTGCCTTCGCCACCACCCCGACACCCCCTCCGTATCTCTGTCACCCCCTCCAGCCCCCTCCCTATCTCTGTCACCCACTACACCCCCTCCCTTTCTCTGTGACCTCCTCCAGCCCCCTACACCCCCTCCCTATCTCTGTCACCTTCTCCAATTCCAGACTTTGGGATCTCTCTCGATTCCCTTCAGTACACCTGCATCTGTCTCTATCTCCCTCCTTCTCTCTCTGTCTACCCCAGCCTCCCACTCTCTCATATCCTAAACACTGACCTCTTTGACTAAGTCGTCTCCCTGGCTCTGTTCCGTGTTCTGTCCTGAGGGAGTGTGGGGGGCCGGTTTCTGTTTGAGTGATCACCCCGCCCGTCCGTAATATACTATCCGCCCTGGAAAGGGTGCTGGGGGATGTTTTAGGACAAAGGCGCTATGTGAATGCAGGCTGCACTGATTTGACAGGGAAGGGCGGGGTTCCAGGGTTGGAATTTGAGTGACCAGGGGTAGGACAACGCCCAATGCCTCTCTGGTGGGAAGGCCCTGCTTCCTTGTTGGTCCACGACACGGTCATCTACCTGGGGTGTCTGCAATCATAACCATTGAAACATAGCTGGATCCCACAGACAGCAGTGCTGTGTGTGAGTGCAAGTGTGTTTAAAACTCTACTTCTAATGCCTGCTTCTCTGTGGGCCTGACAGTTATTACTTTGTCCCTAACTACCCCTTTTAGGAGCTGCTGGCGAGGGCTTCCTCTGTTGATCCGTACGTCTGAGACTCAAAGCCTCCCCCCACCCCGGACCTACCTCCCCCACATTCCCAGGCCCTAACTACTCGTTGGGTCAGAGGGGTTTATCCTTACTTCACCCCTTGTTCCCTTTGCCTGTCACTTTAAACCTATGCCCCTCTCGATATTGTTCCTTTTTCCGCATGGGGACAGATTCTCCCTGCCTGCTGTCTACAGCCTGATTTTGAAAGTCTCTGTCAAACCTCCCTCTCTCAGTGGTTTTCATTCAGAGGAGAACAATCCCAACTTAGAGCTATAGAGTCATTTAGCACAGAAACAGATCCTTCAGTCCAACTTGTCCATGCTGACCAGATATCCCAAATAAATCAAGTTCCATTTGTTAGCATTTGGCCCCTATCCCTCTGTCCATGTATCCATCCAGTTGTCTTTTAAATGTCCTAAATGTACCAGCCCTCACCACTTCCTCTGGCAGCTCATTACACACACACACACACACACACACACACACACACACCAGCTTCTGTGTGAAAAAGTTGCCCCTCAGGTTCCTTTCCCCCTCTCACCTTAAACCTATGCCTCTCTAGTTTTGGACTCCCCTACCCCCCCTGGGGAAAAGACCTCATCTATTCACCCTATCCATGCCCCTCATGGTTTTATAAACCTCTACAAGATCACCCCTCTGACACTTCATGGAAAAACAGCCCGAGCCTACTGGGCCTCCCCCATAGCTCAAACCCTCCAACCCTGACAACAACTTTGTCAATCTTTTCTGAACCTTTTCATGTTTCACAACTTCTTTTCAAAAGCTAATGTCTTCAATCTGTCCTCATCGCTGAAGTTTCTCATCCCTAGAGCTGTTCTTATAAGTCAATAGCAGAGCTGGGCTGAGAGGTGGCAAATGGAGTTTAATGCAGACAAGTGTGAGGTGATGCACTTTGGTAGGAGTAACCAGAAGGCAAAGTACTGAGCTAATGGTAAGATGCTTAGTAGTGTAGATGAGCAGAGAGATCTCGGTGTCCATGTACACAGATCCTTGAAAGTTGCCACCCAGGTTGACAGGGCTGTTAAGAAGGCATACAGTGTTTTAGCTTTTATTAATAGAGGGATCGAGTTCCGGAACCAAGAGGTTTTGGTGAAGCTGTACAAAACTCTGGTGCGGCCGCACTTGGAGTATTGTGTACAGTTCTGGTCACCGCATTATAAGAAGGATGTGGAAGCTTTGGAAAGGGTGCAGAGGAGATTTACTAGGATGTTGCTTGGTATGGAGGGAAGGTCTTACGAGGAAAGGCTGAGGGACTTGAGGCTGTTTTCATTAGAGAGAAGAAGGTTGAGAGGTGACTTAATTGAGACATATAAAATAATCAGAGGGTTAGATAGGGTGGATAGGGAGAGCCTTTTTCCTAGGATGGTGACAGCGAGCACGAGATATGGGACAGATGTCAGAGGTAGTTTCTTTACTCAGAGAGTAGTAAGGGAATGGAACGCTTTGCCTGCAACGGTAGTAGATTCGCCAACTTTAGGTACATTTAAGACGTCATTGGATAAGCATATGGACGTACATGGAATAGTGTAGGTTAGATCGGCTTGAGATCGGTATGACAGGTCGGCACAACATTGAGGGCCAAAGGGTCTGTACTGTGCTGTAACGTTCTATGTTCTATGATTCTGTGTTCTCTCCAGTGCATTCACATCTTTCCGTGAACATGGGGCCCAGAACTGTACACAGTACTCCGGCAGGGGTCTAACAAGTGTCCTGTACAAGTTCAGCATCACCTCCTTGCTCTTGTACTCAATGTCTGTATGAATAAAGCCAAGGACACTCTGCTTTATTAGCCGCGCTCCCTACCTGTCCTGCCAATTTTTATGGTCTGTGTAAATATATCATCACCTTCTTCTGCTCCTGCCACACCCCCTTTTAGAATTGTAACCTCTATTTTGTATAGTCTATCAATGTCTTCTGACCAAAGTGCATCACCTCAGGCATCTCTGTAATTGAACCTCATCTGCCAGCTCTTTACCCATTCCACAAACCTGTCAATGACCTTGTGTGAAGGAGATATAATGTGCATTACCATCTGTCACCAAGCAATGAGACTCCCCGCTCCACCCTACTCTCCACCAGGGGTTGTTAATGCCTCCCACGAGAAGACAACCCCTCGGCTTTGGTGGGAGCTCACAATGACTACATCGTTGAGGCAGAAGGGGCTTTGCAGAGGATCCGAGTGATTTCGGACAGGGTCGAGAGGGTGGAATTGCTGGGGGAAGCTCTTGAGGAGAGGCCAAAGATATCTGATGGCCGCTATTGAATCTGGTCTTGGATTTCTGGGACAGAACCATTCCCCCCCAGACTAGGTTGTGCAGTGAGAGAGAGAGAGAGAGAGGGGAGAATGGGGGGCTCGCCCCCGTGGGGAGATAGAGACAGGGGAGAGAATGGGGGACTTGCCCCTGCAGGGAGAGACAGCAGAGAATGGGGGACTCGCCCCTGCAGGGAGAGAGAGAAGGGAGAATCGGGGACTCACACTCGCACGGGGGGAAGAGAGAGAGAGAGAGAGGGTGGGGTGAGAATGGGGGATTCATTCCTGTGGGGAGAGGTTGTGTTTTGGAAGAAAGGGCTGGGTTGGAGAAGGAGGATAAAATTGTGAAGAGTAGAAAGATGCAGAAGCGATGGGGGTGGTGGTGTGTGGTGTTGGGGGAGGCCTGTGTTCGAAGCAGAAGCTTCGTCCCTCAGCTTGTGTGTGTGTGTGTGTGTGAGAGAGAGAGAGAGGGAGAGGTGAGGGGGGCCTGTTTGGAGTTGTAAGGAATTCCTATGCAATGACGACAGTGGGCCTGTCTAAGAGAAGTTCTGTCTGTGATTACTTTCTCATTCTCTCTCTCTCTCTCTCTCTCTGCGCCCCTTGTTGTGGAGGTGGAGGCGGGCTCCTGTGTGTAATTTGAGACAGGAGTCTTGCATTCTGTCATCCTTGCCCTTATATGGCAAAGTATGTCAGCCATCCCTGGACTGCAGCCCTGCTGGGGGTGAGGGGGCTGGTGGGGGTTGATGTGAGAGATGGAGGAAGCCCTGGGGATGAATGGTCCCAGTTTTGACAGGCACACTCCAACCTACCCCTTTGCACACCATCCCCACCCATCTGTTTTCAACCCTTCAGGTGGGGGATGGGGTGACATTTCAACTTGGCATCTTGGGCCTACCTGTACAGGCTTCCCTCTTCACCAAATTGGTCACCTCCTCCAGCCCCCTACACCCCCTCCCTATCTCTGTCACCTCCTCCAGCCCCCACACCCCCTCCCTATCTTTGTCACCTCCTCCAGCCCCCACACCCCCTCCCTATCTCTGTCACCTCCTCCAGCCTACTACTCCCCTTAGTACCTTGCACAGGTGACAGACATAGGGAGGTTAGACAGGTGTAGGGGGCTGGAGGGGGTGACAGAGGTAGGGAGGGGGTGACAGAGATGGGAGGGGGTGTAGGGGGCTGGTGAAGGTGACAGAGAAAGGGAGGGGGGGTAGGGGGTGACAGAGATAGGGAGGGGGTGCAAGGGGGCTGGTGAAGGTGACAGAGATAGGGAGGAGGTGTAGGGGTCCAGAGGGAGTGACAGAGGTAGGGCCGGCTGACTGAGTTCAGCCTAAATAGTGGGATGTCTTCAGAGCACAGATTTAACCTCAGAGCAGGGAGTGATATGAATTTGAGTTTAAAAATGAAATAAATGTGTGAGTGGGTGGCTTGGCCAGATGTGGGGCGGGGAGGGGATAAAGTTTCGCCATGTGTGGTAAAATCCTTTAGCCTAGCTGCCCACTGCACACACGAGTCACACTTCCCTTGGCCTCTTTCTGTTCCTCTTTTGGGGCCATTTTCCATTCTTCCAAAACTATATTGTTTGCACTCCACCCAGTCTAGTCCAACCCTCTAAGGCATTAATGCCCTGTTCACTCGTGAGTGTTCGTATTCTCTCACAGTGGGGGTGTCCAGCAAACCCCACACCCACCAACCCATGCCCCCACCACCACCACTTTGCGATGTCTTGTTTGCACCTTAATGCAGGAGGTAGGGCCTTCTGGAGCATCGTGTGCTCGTCCTGGCCTGTGTACACTGTCTCCTGCTACTGACCCAATCACTGGCGTTCCATCTCCTTCCTGTCCGGCCTCCCCATCTAGGGGTGGGGTGGCTGAGGACATGACTTTGGGGGAGTGGGTGGTGGGACCCCCCGGGAGGCATTTCCCCACCCCACTCCCTCTCTTCCTCAGATGTGTGGTGAGATGGGGGAAATGAGAGGTATTGTGTGTGTTTGCGTAGAGTGATGGGGTAGGCAGCATAGGGTTAACCCAGGATTTTGGGTGTGGGGAGGGGGTGGTGGTGTAGTCAGGGATGGGTAAAAATGTTCGAGAAGAGCAGCCCAGTCCTTGGCACAGTTGGAACATGCCTCACCATCGCCTGTACTCGCCCTGCTCTCTCGCACACGCTGACTGGGCCATATATGGCAAACTTTGAGAGGAATGATAAATTGGGCAGGAAGTGAAATGATAATGACTCGATGATTGGAATCTCCAAATATGAGCATTGGGTTCTGGAAAACATGCTTTTGGCTCAACTCTCAAGCCTCGCTCACCAAACTCATTTATCAACCACAGTATAAGGTTCCTGTTGCCATCCTTGGCCAAGCAGGCACCCCCCCCCCCGCAACAACTCCACTGTGGCAAACATATGCCCCCTTTCCCTGCTCCTCATTGGATGGTGTTTCACCCCCACACCGCCTTTGACCTTCGAACCTCAATTTGTGGCTGTTTTTGGAGAAGGGTGAGAGGAGGAATTGCATAAATCATTAATTCTCATAGCTACAGAAGCAGGACTGTGCACCAAGAGCAGGTCAAACAAAAATGGATTGGCATGATTGTGAACCATTGTAGGTCAATTGTCCCCTTTTACTGGCTGATATCATGGAGGGAATGTGACGGCCCAGTGGTATTATTGCTGGACTGTCAATTCAGATGATGTGACCTGGATTCAAATCCTGCCATGGCAGATGGTAGCATTTGAGGTCAATAAAAAATATCTGGAATTAAGAATCTAATGATGACCATGAATCCATTGCTGATTGTTAGGAAAAGCCCATCTGGCTCACTAATATCCTTTAGGGAAGGAAACTGCCATCCTTAATTAGTCTGGCCCACATGTGACTCCTGACCCACAGCAATGTGGTTGACTCTTAACTGCCCTCTGGGCAATTAGGGATGGGCAATAAATGCTGGCCTGGCCACCGACACCCTCATCCCATGAATGAATAAAGGGAAAAATAAATGCAACAGTCGTATTACAGTACTGGTGGGGTGGGGGTCTGTCGCTGTATAACACTGGGGTACAGTACCGGTGGGGTCGGGGTCTGTCGCTGTTTAACACTGGGGTACAGTACCGGTGGGGGACAGGGTCTGTCGCTGTATAACACTGGGGTACAGCACCGGTGGGGATGGGTCTGTCGCTGTATAACACTGGGGTACAGTACCGGTGGGGTGGGGGTCTGTCCCTGTATAACACTGGGGTACAGTACCGGTGGGGTGGGGGTCTGTCTCTGTATAACACTGGGGTACGGTACTGGTGAGGGACGGGTCTGTCCCTGTATAACACTGGGGTACAGTACCGGTGGGGGACGGGTCTGTCCCTGTATAACACTGGAGTACAGTACCGGTGGGGGACGGGTCTGTCGCTGTATAACACTGGGGTACAGTACCAGTGGGGGACAGGTCTGTCCCTGTATCACACTGGGGTACAGTACCGGTGGGGGACAGGTCTGTCCCTGTATAACACTGGGGTACGGTACCGGTGGGGGACGGGTCTGTCACTGTATAACACTGGGGTACAGTACCGGTGGGGGACGGGTCTGTCCCTGTGTAACACTGGGGTACAGTACCGGTGGGGGACGGGTCTGTCCCTGTATAACACTGGGGCACGGTACCGGTGGGGGACGGGTCTGTCCCTGTATAACACTGGGGTACGGTACCGGTGGGGACGGGTCTGTTACTGTATAACACTGGGGTACAGTACCGGTGGGGGACAGGTCTGTCCCTGTATAACACTGGGGCACGGTACCGGTGGGGGACAGGTCTGTCGCTGTATAACACTGGGGTACGGTACCGGTGGGGACGGGTCTGTCCCTGTATAACACTGGGGTACAGTACCGGTGGGGGACAGGTCTGTCCCTGTATAACACTGGGGTACAGTACCAGTGGGGGACGGGTCTGTCACTGTATAACACTGGGGTACGGTACCGGTGGGGACGGGTCTGTCCCTGTATAACACTGGGGTACAGTACCGGTGGGGGTCAGGTCTGTCCCTGTATAACACTGGGGTACGGTACCGGTGGGGACGGGTCTGTCCCTGTATAACACTGGGGTACAGTACCGGTGGGGTGGGGGTCTGTCTCTGTATAACATTGGGGTACAGTACCGGTGGGGGACAGGTCTGTCACTGTATATATCACTGGGGTACAGTACCAGTCGGGGACAGGTCTGTCTCTGTATAACACTGGGGTACAGTACCAGTGGGGGACGGGTCTGTCGCTGTATAACACTGGGGTACAGTACCGGTGGGGGACAGGTCTGTCCCTGTATAACACTGGGGTACAGTACCGGTGGGGGATGGGTCTGTCCCTGTATAACACTGGGGTACAGTACCGGTGGGGGATGGGTCTGTCCCTGTATAACACTGGGGTACAGTACCGGTGGGGGACGGGTCTGTCGCTGTATAACACTGGGGTACAGTACCGGTGGGGGATGGGTCTGTTAATAGAGATGTACAAGTTTATTGCTAACTGTTTGGGGATTGTACATTACCCTGGTTGTGTGTGAGTTTGTCAACATGACTAGAAAAGTGATTCAGAAAAGAAGTGTAGCCAGAAGATAGGGAGAAGTTAATTGCTGCGGGCAAGTATGAAATTTTAACTGTCACTTGGGACTGCCGAACTCTCCTTGTTTCCCCAGGATAATTTCTTGAAGTTGAGTTTTGATTTGAACCAGCCCTTGCTTGTTTAAAGTTGTGTGACACACCCCACAATATTTCTGTTACTTTGGGTTTGTGGCAGAGGGTGTGTCCTTTGACAGAGGAAGCCAGACGCAGTGACATTACTGAGCTCTGGTTTGTCCTCTGCTTCTGAAATGCAGCCCCTGCAGCGAGTCGGGTAGCAATGCGATATTTCCTTGTTTTGGACAGGACTGAATGGCCTCTGCCTTTTCCAGTGGAACAGGATCCAAATCCACTGTTTTCCCCCCTCCATGATTTGATACACTTCTCTCAAGTCTCATAGAACACAGAACGGTACAGCACAGTACAGGCCCTTCAAAGAACAAAGAAACCTACAGCACAGGAACAGGCCCTTCGACCCTCCAAGCCTGCGCCAATCAAGATCCTCTGTCTAACCTGTCATCTATTTTCTAACGATCTGTGTCCATTTGCTCCCTGCCCATCCATGTACCTGTCCAAATATATCTTAAAAGACGCTAACGTGTCTGCGTCTACCACCTCTGCTGGCAACGCGTTCCAGGCACCCACCACCCTCTGTGTAAAGAACTTTCCACGCATATCTCCCTTAAACTTTCCTCCTCTCACTTTGAACTCATGACCCCTTGTAACTGAGTCCCCCACTCTGGGAAAAAGCTTTTTGCTATCCACCCTGTCTATACCCCTCATGATTTTGTAGACCTCAATCAGATCCCCCTCAATCTCCGTCTTTCTAATGAAAATAATCCTAATCTACTCAACCTCTCTTCATAGCTAGCACCCTCCATACCAACATCCTGGTGAACCTCCTCTGCACCCTCTCCAAAGCATCCACATCCTTTTGGTAATGTGGCGACCAGAACTGTACCCACGATATTGTGCTGAATTTTTACCCTAAACCTAAGGCCTACCTAACCTCTACCTTATACTATCACGCATATGCCTATCTAATTGCTGCTTAAATGTCCCTAATGAGGCCGACTCCACTACCCTCTCCAGTAGTGCAATTATCGCCCCAACCACTCTCTGAGTAAAGAACCTACCTCTGACGTCTCCCCTATGTTTACCTACATTCACGTTAAAACAATGTCCCCTCGTAACAGCTACCTCCACCTGAGGGAAAATGTCTCTGGCTATCCACTCTATCTGTACCTCTGATCATTTTGTACACCTCTATCAAGTCACCTCTCATCTTTCATCGTTCTTAAGAGAAAAGTGCTAGCTCCCTCAACCTTTCCTCGTAAGACCTTCCCTCCATTCCAGGCAACATCCTTGATTTTGCTTCTGTCTTTACGAAAGAAACGAACTTTGTAGTGAATGAAACCTTTGAAGAGCAGGTGTGCATGCTGGAATGGATAGAGATAGAGGAAGCTGATGTGCTGAAAATTTTGTCAAACGTTAAGATTGACAAGTCGCCAGGCCCGGACCAGATTTGTCTTCGGCTGCTTTGGGAAGTGAGAAATGAAATTGCTTCGCCACTTGTGAAGATCTTTGCATCCTCGCTCTCCACTGTAGTCGTACCTGAGGACTGGAGAGAGGCAAATGTAATTCCTCTCTTCAAGAAAGGAAATAGGGAAATCCCTGGCAATTACAGACCAGTAAGTCTCACGTCTGTCGTCTGCAAGGTGTTAGAAAGGATTCTGAGGGATAGGATTTATGACCATCTGGAGGAGTATGGCTTGATCAAATACAGTCAACACGGCTTTGTGAGGGGCAGGTCATGCCTCACAAACCTTATCGAGTTTTTTGAGGATGTAACTAGAAAAGTTGACGAGGGTCGAGCTGTGGATGTGGTGTATATGGACTTCAGTAAGGCATTTGATAAGGTTCCCCATGGTAGGCTCATTCAGAAGGTCAGGAGGAATGGGATACAGGGGAACTTAGCTGCTTGGATACAGAATTGGCTGGCCAACAGAAGACAGCGAGTGGTAGTAGAAGGAAAATATTCTGCCTGGAAGTCAGTGGTGAGTGGGGTTCCACAGGGCTCTGTCCTTGGGCCTCTCCTGTTTGTAATTTTTATTAATGACTTGGATGAGGGGATTGAAGGATGGGTCAGCAAGTTTGCAGACGACACAAAGGTCGGAGGTGTCGTTGACAGTGTAGAGGGCTGTTGTAGGCTGCAGCGGGACATTGACAGGATGCAGAGATGGGCTGAGAGGTGGCAGATGGAGTTCAACCTGGATAAATGCGAGGTGATGCATTTTGGAAGGTCGAATTTGAAAGCTGAGTACAGGATTAAGGATAGGATTCTTGGCAGTGTGGAGGAACAGAGGGATCTTGGTGTGCAGATACATAGATCCCTTAAAATGGCCACCCAAGTGGACAGGGTTGTTAAGAAAGCATATGGTGTTTTGGCTTTCATTAACAGGGGGATTGAGTTTAAGAGTCGTGAGATCTTGTTGCAGCTCTATAAAGTTTTGGTTAGACCGCACTTGGAATACTGCGTCCAGTTCTGGTCGCCGTATGGCAGGAAAGATGTGGATGCTTTGGAGAGGGTTCAGAGGAGGTTTACCAGGATGCTGCCTGGACTGGAGGGCTTATCTTATGAAGAGAGGTTGACTGAGCTTGGTCTCTTTTCATTGGAGAAAAGGAGGAGGAGAGGGGACCTAATTGAGGTGTACAAGATAATGAGAGGCATAGATAGAGTTGATAGCCAGAGACTATTTCCCAGGGCAGAAATGGCTAGCACGAGGGGTCATAGTTTTAAGCTGGTTGGTGGAAAGTACAGAGGGGATGTCAGAGGCGGGTTCTTTACACAGAGAGTTGTGAGAGCATGGAATGCGTTGCCAGCAGCAGTTGTGGAAGCAAGGCCATTGGGGACATTTAAGAGACTGCTGGACATGCATATGGTCACAGAAATTTGAGGGTGCATACATTGTCGGCACAACATTGTGGGCTGAAGGGCCTGTTCTGTGCTGTACTGTTCTATGTTCTATGAGGATCAATGGTCGGCACAACATTGTGGGCTGAAGGGCCTGTTCTGTGCTGTACTGTTCTATGTTCTATGTTCTAAATCTCCTCTGCACTTTTCCCAACGCTTCCACATCTTTCCTGGAATGAGGCTATCAGAACTGGACACAATATTCCAGATGTGGCTGAACCAGGCTTCTGTACAGCAAAATCTCCTCTGTCTCTTCTAAACTTCAGTGGATACAAGCCCAGTCCATCTGATCTTCCCCCATGAAACAACTTATCTCATTCCAGGGATCAGTCTGGGGAAACCTTTCTCTGAACTAGCAGACCTGATGAAAGGGTTTCAGCCTGAAACACTGACGTGCCTGCTCCTCAGACACTGTCTGACCTGCTGTCCTTTTCCAGCTCCCCACTTACTGACTCTAGCTTCCAGCATCTGCATTCTGCCTGCTGTCTCCAAGGTGCCGATTCTTAGAGCAACTTTACCGAGGGAGGTGTAGAAAGGTGGGCTGCAGCGGTTCAAGAGGACAGCTCACCACCACCCTTTCAGGGGCCAGTAGGGATAGGCAAGAAATGGTGGGCCCAGCCAGCCTTGCCAACATCCCACAAAAATGAATAGAAATAAAAAGGTTTCGCCTTCGTGGGAGAGTCTAGAACATAGAACATACAGCAGTACAGCACAATACAGGCCCTTCGGCCCATAATGTTGTGCTGAAATTTTACCCGAAATAAAGTCTATCTAACCTTCACCTCTACCTTATACTATCGTCCATATGCCTGTCTAATTGCCGCTTAAATGGCCCTAATGAGGCTGACTCCACTACCCTCTCCAGCAATGCATTCCACGCCCCGACCACTCCCTGAGTAAAGAACCTACCTCTGATGTCTCCCCGATATCTACCTCCACTCACTTTAAAACTATGCCCCCTTGTGATAGCTACCTCCAACCTTGGAAAAAGTCTCTGGCTGTCCACGCGATCAAAACCTCTGATCATTTTGTATACCTATTGGACCTTTATGGACCAGAGGCCATCATCTCCAAGTGAGGAGTTACCTTTTGAAGGGAGAGATGAGGAGGAGTTCCTTCTCTCAGTGGTGGGGTTGGTGAATCTGTGGGATACTTTACCACAGAGGGCTGTTGAGGCTGCATTGTTAGTGGTATTCAAGGCTGAGAGAGAGAGAATAAAGGAAATGAAGGTTACACAGGGAAGGAAATCACCTGAGGATAATCGGATCAGGTACGATCTCATTGAATGATGCAGACATGATGGGCTGAATGGCCTGTGTTTGTTCCTGTATCTCTCGCTCACTTCCTCATTTTGGCTTCACTGTGTATTTTCCTGTTTCTGTTTCTGTCATTCCTGCATTGGCCCTGACAAATGGTCTCTGTTTCTGGTGGCTGCCCAGCCTCGCCTTGTATTCCCTGGTCAGGGATCGGGAAGCAGAGGATAAACAGTTGTGATTTTGTTGTTTTCCTGTTTCTGTCTTTGCAGATAGTAAGGCGATTGTAGATGGGAACCTGAAGCTGATCCTGGGTTTGATATGGACCCTCATTCTGCATTACTCTATCTCCATGCCAATGTGGGATGAGGAGGACGATGAAGCCAAGAAACAGACCCCGAAGCAGAGGCTACTGGGATGGATTCAGAACAAATTGCCCGAAATTCCAATCACCAACTTCAGCAAAGATTGGCAAAGTGGGAAAGCCTTGGGTGCCCTGGTGGACAGCTGTGCCCCTGGTGAGGACACCCTCTCTTTCCCTTAGTGCCCTCCAAAACCACAAACCCAAAGCTACACCTCCCCTCCAATCTCCCTACCTGACCCACCTCCTCCCCTGTCCCTCATCTTCCCCCTTCCCCAGTCTCCCTTGCCCCAGTCCCAATTTCTGGACTCCCACAAACGGCCCTTGCCCAATCTACCACTTCCCTATATCTCTTCCCCAAGCTCCCCGAATCTTCTACCCCCATCCCAATTGTTCCCTGTCCAAACTCCCATTCTCCTGATCCTCCCTCAATCTGCCCCCTCCCCACTCTCCTGTCCTCCCTCCAGCACCCCCTCCCAATCTCCTAGTCCTCTCTCCCTCTCCTCATCCCCAAACTCCTTCCTCCCTGTGCTCCCCAATATCCTGTCCTACCTGCAATTCCCAGGCTGTGTGTGTGATTGGTGACATTGACTGTGATCTGTCTCACTCTAGGGCTCTGCCCGGACTGGGAGACCTGGGATGGTACAAAGCCAGTGGAAAATGCCAGGGAAGCCATGCAACAGGCTGACGATTGGCTGGGGATCCCACAGGTAGGTTGGCAAGACTGTGCCAGGAGGGTTCATTGTCACTGGTGAGTTAGACAGTTACCATGGTCAGGGAGCGGAAGGGAAGAGGCTCCGACTGGATTATTCAGGCTTGAGAAGGGGGCTGAATAGCGTCCTCCTGCTCCTGTATAACAGATTTGAGGATTGGGCTGAATAGCCTCTTATTTTTTCCCTGATAAAGCCTGTTACACAGGAGCAGGAGGAGGGCATTCAGCCCCCTCCTCAAGCCCCTCCACTCTTTGATCCATTTTCTGTTGGACCTTTTGGGATTTGAGGGAATGCTGGAGTGGAAGAGAGGGCCTCCCTGTCAGTTGATCACCTCCTGTAGTCGCCTTTTCTGACTGCCTCTACCAGAAGGGAAGACAAGAGCTGTTTACCTGGAGACGCCTGAGGGCTTATATTTACCCGTCAATACACATGACCCAAGAGGACCTGGATTAATGCCTGTTTGTAGTTGTTCCTTCTTGACATAGTGTCTTGCTATTGCGTTTCTCAGGTGATTACTCCAGAGGAAATTTTGGATCCGAATGTGGACGAACACTCGGTCATGACCTACCTCTCCCAATTTCCCAAGGCCAAGCTCAAACCTGGAGCCCCACTTCGGCCCAAGCTCAACCCCAAGAAGGCTCGGGCCTACGGACCAGGTCTGTAACAGCAGCCATTTTCTCTTTCTCTTTCACACACACACTCTCTCAGTGAGCTTCGTCATTGCCTGTTTTCTTGTTCATCCTTGTATTTGGTGTGACTCCCCTTCTCCTTCTCTCCCAATGGTGACATACAAATTCCTGTTCCCAGGTATTGAGCCAACAGGGAATGTGGTCATGAGGAAGGCTGAGTTCACCGTGGAAACCATCAGTGCAGGCCAGGGCGAGGTTATCGTCTACGTGGAGGACCCTGCTGGGCACCGTGAGGAGGTAAAGCTGCATTATCTCAGTTACTTTTATATTTAAAGCTGTTCCTTCTCCTTTGGAGTCTCGCTCTCTATTGCTTGCTCTCTCTATCGCTCGCTGTCTCTCTTTATCACTTGCTCTCTATCGCTTGCTCTCTCTCTCTCTCTCTCTCTAACACTTGCGCTCTCTCTCTCTGGCTCTCGATTTGACATCCTGACTTGGGAAGGTGGTGAACGCTTTAGAGAAAGAGAGAGAGAGAGTGTGTGTGGGAAGGTGAATGGAAAAAGATTCACGGCAATCGATCCAGGGTGAAGAGGCTTCAGTGATGTGAAGCTCGAGAGGGAGATGCTGTAAAATTCCATCCCCTGCAATCTCCCCCAACTCCCTGCCATGTGGCACCCTCCATTCCACACCCCCTGCCCTCAGGAGCGAGTCCCCTGTTCTCCCCGCTTTCCCAACACCCCCATCCTCCATCTCGCTTGCCAAAATCAGAAATATTTCCTGTAGACTGAAAAGCCCATCATCATTTTAAAAAGCCTCAGTGAGGTCAGCCCTCAGCTTTGTCGTTCCACGAGGAAGGAAATCCCAAACTCTTCCATCTTCCTGTTTTGGAAAAATGCTCGATAGTGTGCGTGGAACCAATTCTGTGCCCGCTTTTGTTTACAGGCTAAAGTAACAGCGAACAATGACAGAAACCGGACTTACACAGTCTATTACACTCCCAAAGTGGTGGGACTGCACAAGGTGAGTGGGAGTGTGTACGTTTATGCCCTTGTTTATTCAGTCACAGGGCTATGGTATGATTCGGGACCACATCCACAATTGCCCCTTGAGAAGATGGGGTGAACTACCGCCTTCACCTGCTGCAGCAGCCACCCCCCCCCCCCCACCCCCCCACAACACCACGCATTGCCCTGTTATAGAGGAGCGTTCCAGGGACTGGGGGAGGTCACCCATCAGAGGTCACAGAGATAGGGAGGGGGTGTAGGGGCTGGAGGGGGTGACAGAGATAGGGAGGGTGTGTAGGGGGCTGGAGGAGGTGACAGAGATAGGGAGGGGGTGTAGGGGCTGGAGGGGGTGACAGAGATAGGGAGGGGGTGTAGGAGCTGGAGGGGGTGACAGAGATAGGGAGGGTGTGTAGGGGGCTGGAGGAGGTGACAGAGATAGGGAGGGGGTGTAGGGGGCTGGAGGGGGTGACAGAGATAGGGAGGGGGTGTAGGGGGCTGGAGGAGGTGACAGAGATAGGGAGGGGGTGTAGGGGGCTGGAGGGGGTGACAGAGATAGGGAGGGGGTGTAGGGGCTGGAGGGGGTGACAGAGATAGGGAGGGGGTGTAGGAGCTGGAGGGGGTGACAGAGATAGGGAGGGGGTGTCAGGGATATTGGCTGGTTAGTCTGGTAGTTGGATGTAAGGCTGCTGTCACTGTGTAGGTGGGGCCGAATGGCCTGCCTTAGTGACAGTGGGTTGAGATGATGTTGAAGTGGGTGAGTCTGACCTGGGCTGGAGGGGAGTCAGTGGCACGCACTGCCTTTACCCACCTCCCTCTGTTGTTTTCCAGGTGACAGTTCTGTTTGCTGGGCAGCACATTTCCAAGAGCCCTTTCGAGGTGACCATTGGCAAGGCACAGGGCGATCCCAGTAAAGTCACTGCCCAGGGCCCGGGGCTCGAGCCTGTAGGCAATGCTGCCAACAAGTCGACCTACTTTGACATCTACACAGCGGGTAAGATCGATTATCCTTCCGTTAGATTGATTCCTCAGGTACCAAGGTGTCGAGCTGGATGAACACAGCAGGCCAAGCAGGAAGGCTGACGTTTCGGGCCGAGACCCTTCTTCAACTCAATTCCTCAACCTGTCCTGATATCTGTGGGCATGGTAGGATCGCATTCAGCCCAGGGAACCGGTATCAGTCCTTTTCAAGTCCCAAGTCAGTGCTTTTGCAATCTTTTGCCTCTGTCAATGATTTTGTGCCCTCTCTGATTATAATGCCTCACTTTCTGCAAATTCCAAAATAATCTGTATCCACCAGCACTTCCAGGCAGTGGGCTCCATATCACAGCAACATTCCCCTCGATCTGTTTCACCCCTCTGGTTCTCTACCCCATTTCCCCCTCGATCCGTCTCCCCCCGATCCGTCTCCCCGCTCTGGTTTTTTTATCCCATTACCCCTCAATCCCGTCTCCCCTTCTGTTCCTTTATCCCGTTCCCCCTCGATCCGTCTCTCCCCCTCTGGTTTTTTACCCAATTACCCCTCGATCCCGTCTCCCCCTCTGTTCCTTTATCCCGTTTCCCCTTGATCCATCTCCCCCTACTCTCAACTCACTCCTTGATTAAAACTCTAACTCAGCCTTTAATATATTTACTGACCCTGCCCGCAGCACCATGCTCTCAGTTGAGGAGAGAATTCCAGAGAGTCCCCTTCCACCCCCGAGAGAAGACACTTCTCTTCCTCTCCAATTGAAACAGGAGGCCCCTCATTGTGAGACTGTGGCCTCCTTCCACTCTAGGCTGCTGCCCCAACAAGATGGGAGAACACACTCTCAGTCCGCACTCTTCCTGTCTATCAGGGGGTGGGGAGCGTGAGAGCTTGCTTATGGTTTGATTTCTGTTTTCTGTCTACCACACTCTCTCCCCGCCCTACTCCCTCTCACTTTCTCTTGCCCCCTCCCCACCCCCTCTCTTTTTCCGGAACCCCCCCTCTCTCTCCCCGACCCCTCTCTCTCTCACCTGTTTCACTCCTACATTTCTCTCCTTGCCCTCTCTCCCCCCTCCCCTTCTCTGCCTCTCCTCCCTCTCCCCCCTCAACCCTCACCCACCCTCTCTATCTTTCTCTTTCTCTCTCTTTGCCTCCCAGCCATTCCCTGCCCTGACTCCACCCCTGTTGCTGCCCCCCTTTCTCTGCCCCCCCCGCAACCCTCCCATCACCCTCTTTTGTGCCTCTTCTCCTTGCCCCCTGTCTCTGTCTCCCTCCCCCTCTTCTTGCCTCCCTGTCTGCGCCCGCTCCTCTCTCTGACCTGTCTCTGCTCCCCGCTGCCGCTGACTCAACCCTGACCTTTCTCTCTCCCCAATATTCTGATAGTGTGGTTCTGGTGTACCTGATGGAGCTGTGCTATTTCTGTCTGTGTCATCAGGAGCGGGTCTGGGGGAGGTCTTTGTCACTGTCACTGACCCCCAGGGGAATAAGGACACCGTGGAGGTGCAGCTGGAGGATCGAGGGAACAGCTCGTATCGCTGTACATACAGGCCCCTCGTTGAGGGAATGCACATTGTGACTGTGACGTTTGGGGGTGCACAGATCCCCAAAAGCCCCTTCTCTGTGTCTGTGGCAAAAGGTGAGTGTGTTCCTGCCCCCCACACTACCCCACCCCACCTCTCGCGTGCTGTCACACACACCCGCACACACACACAAACACACATCTCTCTCTCTCGCCCCTTTGGTGGTGGGTGTGTAGGTTTGGGGGTGAGGGGGCTGAACTGTCCTTTCAGCCTTGTCCAGGCAACTCCTGAGATTTCTATCACCTCAACCTACGCCTATGCCCCCAAACCTGATAACTAAGTCAGGAGGCCATTCTGCCCCTCTCCTCGAGCCATCTCACAGGAACAGGAGGCCATTCTGCCCCTCTCCTCGAGCCATCTCACAGGAACAGGAGGCCATTCAGCTTCCCCTCTCCTCGAGCCTGTCACACAGGAACAGGAGGCCATTCAGCTTCCCCTCTCCTCGAGCCTGTCACACAGGAACAGGAGGCCATTCAGCTCTCCCCCCTCCTCGAGCCTGTCACACATGGACAGGAGGCCATTCAGCTCGCCCTCTCCTCGAGCCTGTCATATAGGAACAGGAGGCCATTCAGCTCTCCCCCCTTCTTGAGCCTGTCACACAGGAACAGGAGGCCACTCGGCTCTCCCCCCTTCTTGAGCCTGTCACACATGGACAGGCGGCCATTCAACCCCCTCCTTGAGCCTGTTAAACAGGGACAGGGGGCAATTCACTCCTCTTTTCCATTCCACTCACTCATTTAATGAGACCACCCGGTGTCCCTATCATTGGATGAGGCAGGTCTCATGTGTTTAAAATCCCCAGGACCGCCATCGATTGGTATTTTTCGTGGAAGAGATTTGGAATGTCGTGGCCCTCTTTTGTGTGGAGATGGTATTTGCTGATATCCCTCCTGAATGGCCTGTTACCACCCTCCCACCGCTGCGCACCACCCCCCCCAACCATGAAAAACCCTGCACAGCCTGAGAAGCAGAACCAGTTCCTTCTCCATCAGGTGTCAGCTCCCTGAAATATCTCGGCTCTGGAACGTCCCGAGGCGGGGGGGGGGCACAGTGGGGGGTAGATGCAAGGGGAGCAATGGATGTTGGGAGGAGGGTGAGGGAGGGGCACGCAGATGAACATTGGGATATGGGGAGGGACATGTGGTCTGCGTGGTGGCTGGTTCGCATTTTTATTGCCTGTTACAGTATTGTCTGACGTTTTCTCCCTCCTTGAAGGGTCTCTCTGACTGTCAGCCTGTGATTTTTTTCTTTCAAAATTGCTTGATGCTCTCTCTCTCTCTCTCTATATATACCCCCTTCCTGCTCGCTCCCCCTCTTCACCCTCTCAAATCCCCACTCCCTTCTCTCTACCCTCCCACCGACCCCCATCTCTCCGCCCCCGACCCCCATCTCTCCCCCCCCGACCCCCATCTCTCCCCCCCCCGACTCCCATCTCTCCCTCCCCGACCCCCACCTCTCCCCCCCGACCCCCACCTCTACCCCCCGACCCTCACCTCTCCACCCCCGACCCCCACCTCTCCTCCCCCCACCCCCACCTCTCCACCCCCCCACCCCCACCTCTCCACCCCGACCCCCATCTCTCCCCCCCCGACCCCCATCTCTCCCCCCCGACCCCATCTCCCCCGACCCCATCTCTCCCCCGACCCCCACCTCTCCCCCCCCGACCCCCACCTCTCCCCCCCGACCCCCACCTCTCCCCCCCGACCCCCACCTCTCCTCCCCCGACCCCCACCTCTCCTCCCCCGACCCCCACCTCTCCCCCCCCGACCCCCACCTCTCCCCCCCCGACCCCCACCTCTCCTCCCCCGACCCCCACCTCTCCTCCCCCGACCCCCACCTCTCCTCCCCCAACCTCCACCTCTCCACCCCCGACCCCCACCTCTCCACCCTCCGACCCCCATCTCTCCACCCCCCGACCCCCATCTCTCCAACCCCGACCCCCATCTCTCCAACCCCGACCCCCATCTCTCTCCTTTGACCTCTCCCTCCCTTGACCCCCCTCCCACCTACCCTTTTCCCGCTCTTTTCCCCTACCCCTCTCTTCCCCATCTCCCTCCATTCCTCCTCTCTCTGTCTACTCTGCTCCTCCTGCCCCCATCCCGCACTCCTCACCCAGCTCCGGCTGCTCTCCCTCTTACTGCCGCCTTTGCTCGTTCTGAATGCTGGCTCCAGTCTGGATGACCTTCTGTCTCTCTCTCCCTGTCTCTGCCTTCCGCCTGTGATGGGGACCTCTTTGTCGCAGTAAGTTTGCTTTCGTCTGGGGATGAATTTTTGGGGGGGGTAGCACATTAACATGCCCTGCCTTCATTGTGTTCCCCCAGGGAAGAGGGAGGCCCGTCACTCAGAAGGGGCAGGGGTTCAGTGTACCAGCACAGAGGGATTTGGCTGATCGAGGCTGTGGGAGACACTATCTCCCAGCGGGACTGGATTCCCCAGTCTAGTCCTGTTAGAAATTTATAGGTGTCTGGAACATTCCCCCACTTTGTTCTTCGAAACTCCAGTGAATATTTTGATTTGGAGTTATTTATTGTCGCATGTATTTTGTTACAGGGATAGGATAGGGGTCTGGGCCTACGGTTGGATACTCTTCTTAGAGTTGGTGTGGACCAAATGGCCTGCTCTCGAGGGATTCCAAGATTTTGTTACAAAAATGTAGGCATCATCGAAGCCTCCAGCTACCACACTGTCCTAACTGATCCGGTCTCTCTTCCTCTGTCAGCCCTGCCATCCCAGGAATCAGTCTGGTAAACCCTTCGCTGCATTCCCTCCATCACCAGAACATCCTCCCTCAGGCAGGGAGACCCCAGAACAGCGCGCACAGTACTCCAGGTGTGGCCTACACCACTTGTGATAACTCATGTTGAGGTTATATAAGATGTTGGTGAGGCTCTTCTGGAGCACTGTGTCCTGTTCTGGTCGCCCTTTTATAGGAAGGGCATTGTTAAGCTGGAGAGACTATCCCTGAAAGTCGCCACCCAGGTTGATGGGATTGTTAAGAAGGCGTACGGTCTGTTAGGTTTTATTGGTAGAGGGATTGAGTTTCAGAGCCATAAGGTCATGTTGCAGCTGTACAAAACTCTGGTGCAGCCGCACTTGGGAGTACTGTGTACAGTTCTGGTTGCCACATTATAGGAAGGATGTGGAAACATTGGAAAGGGTGCGGAGGAGATTTACCAGGATGTTGCCTGGTATGGAGGGAAGGTCTTATGAGGAGAGGCTGAGGGGCTTGAGGCTGTTTTCATTAGAGAGAAGAAGATTAAGAAGTGACTTAATAGAGACATACAAGATGATCAGAGGATTAGATAGGGTGGACAGTGAGAGTTTTTTTTCTCGGATGGTGACGGCGAGCACGAGGGGACATAGCTTTAAATTGAGGGGTGACAGATATAGGACAGATGTCAGAGGTAGTTTCTTTACTCAGAGAGTAGTAAGGGCGTGGGATGCCCTGCCTGCAACAGTAGTAGACTCACCAACTTTAAGGGCATTTAAATGGTCATTGGATAAACATATGGATAATAATGGAATAGTGTAGGTTAGATGGGCTTCAGATCGGTTTCACAGGTCAGTGCAACATCGAGGGCTGAAGGGCCTGTACTGCGCTGTAATGTTCTAGAGTTCAGAAGAGATTTACCAGGATGTTGCTGTGTATGGAAGGTTTGAGTTGTACAGAGAGGCTGGGACTTTTTCACTGGAGGGTAGGAGGTTGAGGGGTGACCTTCTGTAGAGATTTATAAAATTGTGAGGGGTACAGATAAAGTACAGTAAGGTTATCTTTTCCTGAGGGTGGGGGAGTTCAAGACAAGGGGCTATATTTTTAAGTGAGAGGAGGAAGATTTAAAAAGGTCATGAGGAACAACTTTTGTTTGACACAACGGATGGTTGGTGTGTGGAATGAGCTTCCAGAGGAAGTGGTGGGTGTGGGGACAGTTACAACGTTTAAAAGACACATAGATAGGGAAAGGTTTGGAGGGATATGAGCCAGGAGCAGGCAGCTGGGACTAGTTTAGTTTGGGATCATGGTCAGCACAGACTGGTTGGGCCGAAGGGACTGTTTCTGTGCAGTATGTCTCTTGTGACTTGCTTCTCTCTCTTTCTCACTCCCTTGGCTCTCACCTGCAAAGGGTGTCGGAGGAATTTCTGAGGGTGGGACTGGAGGTATCTCGCTCTTTATTATTTGCACTTGCTGTGTTGTGCTCACATGTTGTGCTCTGTACTTTTTCTTGTTACTGTACCCCTGTCCCCGTTCACCCCGTCTTCCCACGGGCAGCTTGTAATCCCAGTGCCTGTTGGGCAGTTGGACGTGGACTCCAGCCCAAAGGGGTTCGTGCCAAAGAAACAGCAGACTTCAAGGTCTACACAAAAGGGGCTGGTACTGGAGACCTGAAGGTGGTGGTGAAAGGACCGAGTGAGTATTTTGTGGCATTGGCCGATTCTAGTGGGTACGTTGTACGGAGGTTAGGGGGGTCAAGGGCGAGGGACATCAGGGGGGTGGGGGGGGAGGGTGGGAGCTGTTGAAGTGTTCCCTCGAGCCAACCGTCAGCTTTCAGCAAACATGCCCCCACCAACTGCCCGCAACAACACGGTTGTGTGGGATTTTACTGTGCACCACGGCGGGATAGGTGGGAAGTGCTGGGGATTATGTACCAGCTGGGTCAGAGCTGCGTCACTAATGATGCTATGCTTTTATTTTTGTTACCCCTCCCTTGGTCAGAGGGCCACGAGGAGATGGTCAAACAGAAGGATATGGGCGACGGAGTCTATTCCTGCGAATACTATCCCAATCAGCCGGGGACATACACTGTCTCCATCACATGGGGTGGACAACACATCCCCAACAGGTAATCCACTGCCCCATCTCCCTCCGCCCCCACACCCTTATCTCTGTCAGTCTCTGTGTCTGCCCCCACACTCCACGCCCCTTCTCTCTCTCATCTCCCTCCCCATCCCTCCCACCCCCCGCATCTCTCAATCTCTGTGTCTGCCTCCCACTCCCCCACTCTCCCTCCCCCACCCTCCCCCTCATCCCCATCTCCTCCCCTCTCCCCATCCCCTCAACCCCGTATCTCCCTCAGTCTCTATGTCTGCCTCCCACTCCCCCACTCTTTCTCCCCCACCCTCCCCTCATCCCTAACTCCTCCCCCTCTCCCTAACCACACAGCCCACGCCCTCCCCATCCCCCACAACCTCGTATCTCCGTCAGTCTCTGTGTCTGCGTCCCACCCCTCCCCCCCTCTCCCCCCACCCTCCCTCTCTCCCCCTCCCTCCCTCTCACCCCCCTCTCACCCCCACCCTCCCTCTCACCCCCACCTCCTCCCACTCCCCCTCTCTCCCCCCTTCCCTCTCCTCTCCCACTCCCCCCACCCTCCCTCTCTCCCTCCCGCACTCTCTCCCCCTCTCTTCCCCCCCTCCCCACACAGCCTTCCCCATCCCCCTCTCTGCCCACTCCCTCCCCACACAGCCCTCCCCACCCCCTCTCTCCCCCTTCCCTCTCCTCTCCCATTCTCCCCACCCATCCGTCCCCCATCCTTTCCCTCCCCGTCCCTCGTCCTCTCCCCACTCCCTCCCTCCCGCCCCCTCCCGCCCTCTCCTTCCCTTGCCCTACCTGTATCCCTTCCACTACACCCTCCCCCTCCCCTCACACCCTTGTCTGCTCCCCCCACCCCATTCTCCATGAACGATGGGTGACAGTTTGTGACGAGGGGAAGGTTATTTGAGATTTGGTTCATTCTGATTCATAGCCTTGCTTGTTATCTCTCCCCGTCTCCCTGTTTGTCCCCGTCCCCCTCTCTCTCTGCAGCCCGTTTGAGGTGAAAGTTGGTTCTGTGGCAGGTCCCCAGAAGGTTCGGGCCTGGGGCCCCGGCCTGGAGGGAGGTGTGGCTGGGCAGTCAGCTGATTTTGTGGTGGAAGCCATTGGGACGGATGTGGGCACGCTGGGTAAGTGTCTGCTGGCTGCAGGGTTGCGGTGTGAGGCGCAGAAAGGCCTTTGGGGGACTCCCCCTCCTCTCGTGCCCTCCCCTCCTCTTGCACACTCCCCTCCACCTCTCTCTTACACTCTTCCCCCTGCTCTCACATCCTCCCTTCCCTCTCCTCTGGCACCATCTCCGCTTATCCTGGAGGAACGGGCTGAATGGCCTGAGATCTCTGTCTCTGTGTATGTGAACAGGTTTCTCTGTGGAGGGGCCCTCGCAGGCGAAGATTGAGTGTGATGATAAAGGTGATGGGTCGTGTGACGTGCGGTACTGGCCCACAGAGGCGGGAGAGTATGCTGTACATGTACTGTGTAACAATGATGACATCAAATACAGCCCCTTCATGGCCGACATCAAACCCGCACCTGCCAACTTCAAACCTGACAAGGTATGGCCTGGGGACACCCCCCCACCCCCTGGGGCTGTGGGAGATAAACTACCCACCCCTCCCCAGGGCTGTAGGAGTGGGGGATACACCCCCCCCCCCCCCACCCTGGGGATATCCCCTAGGGGCTATGGGAGGGGGTATTACTACTTGGGCTGTGAGAGGGTATATGCCCTGGGAGTGTGAGGGGAGGAGGTAATGGTGGGGTGGGGGAGGTGGGCCATGGAAGAAGGAGAAGGACTGAGCTCACTACAGAGTCAGACCGGGGTCTGGACTCCCCACTCCCACCAATTCCCAGAGCGTTCTTTAGGATTTCGTTCTGGAACCTCCCATAGCTCCACGGAGCACCCCCATTCCCCCACAAAACTCCGGGATTGTGCATTGGGTATGTCGGAATGTTGACTCACTCACTCTGTGTCTCCCTGACCCTGGCAGGTACGAGCCTACGGTCCCGGTCTAGAGAGCACAGGGACAGTCATTAACAAACTCACTGAGTTCACAGTCGATGCCAAACAGGGGGGCAATGCCAACCTGAAGGTGTATGGTCAGGTACGTAAGGTCCAACTCGCAACATTACCACATTGTCTGCCTGCCCGCGTGTCAGTCCGCCTGCCCGTGTATCTGTCCGCCTGCCCGCGTGTCTGTCCGCCCACGTGTCAGTCCGTCCGCCCGTGTGCCACTCTGTCTGCGTGCCTGTCTGTCAGTCCACACTGGCTCCACCATTCACTCCTATCTCCCTTGCTCCCTCCCTCCAGGACTCAGAGGGGTTACCTATCGATGTGAAGGTGAAGGATAATAAAGATGGGACATATTCCTGCTCCTACACCCCAAAGAAACCGCTCAAACACACGGTGATGGTCTCCTGGGGAGGGGTCAACATTCCCAAGAGCCCCTTCCGGGTAAGTGTCTGTTTTTATCCCCAACCTGTATCTCCACTGACCCCTACTTCTCCGTACTCTTTCCCCAACCCCCACCCAGCTCTGTCTCTCTCTCTCTCTCTCTCTCTCCCCTGCCCCACCCAACTCTTGCTTTCTATCCCCACTTGCATCCTCTTCCCCTCTCCCTACTCTCTTCACCCCGACTCCCCTTTCCCTGATCTTTCCCCACCTCACCCCAACTCCCACGCCTATCCGTCCACACATACTCACACCTCCCCCCACCACCCTCTCCACACACACCCTCACATCTCTCCCCATCCCCCCTCCCCCACACACACTCTCACATCTCCCCCATCCCCCCTCCCTTTCCCACACCCTCATGCCTCTCCTTCTCTTTTTCAGGTCAATGTTGGAGCGGGCAGTCACCCAGAGAAGGTCAAAGTTCATGGACCAGGAGTGGCCAAGACTGGGCTCAAGGCCTTTGAACCAACATACTTCACAGTGGACTGTGCAGAGGCTGGGCAAGGTGAGACCTCCCTCCCCCCACCCACCCATTGCCACCCCTCGTACACCCTTACACCTCCCCCCCG